>NW_006913275.1:16160-38236 GCF_000281105.1 Coniosporium apollinis CBS 100218
TAAACTAAGTAGTAAACTAAGTAGTAAACTAAGTAGCAAACTAAGTAGTAAATTAAGTATTAAACTAAGTAGTAAACTAAGTATTAAACTAAGTAGTAAACTAGAAGATTAGCTAAAAGATTAAGTAAAAGATTAATTAAAAATCAACTATAAGAGTAAGTAGAATACTAACTAAGATATTAATTAAGAGACTAACTAAAACACTAACTAAAAGACTAACTAAGATATAACTAAGAAGTAATAAAAGAAATAAACTAAAAATAGACTAGAAAAAGATTAAAAAAGACTACTACCTAAATAAAGAAAGAAAGTATCTCTTATATATAGAGTTAAGAATACTAGAGGGGGTTTAAGGGAGGGAACGCCCCTTATATCTAAGAGATAGAGTAATAAAAAAATATAGAAAGAAGATAAACTTTTAAAAATCTTGTTATATTAAGCTTTTACTACTAATACTCTAAATCGTTTTAGTATAAAACGGGCACACCTTGTAAAAAGACTTAATAAGATTAAAAAAGGTTTAAATGGATAAAAAAAAGAGCTAAATATGATAGAAAGAGACTTTATATTATAGAATAAAACTTCTAAAGGTAAAAAAAAGTTTAATATAAATAAGAGAAGACTTAGTAATATAGAAAAGAGCTAAAAAAAGAAGATAAGGGTATTTATATAGTTAAATAAATACCTTAGTAAACTTAAGGTTTTAATAGAAAATCTAGGGTTTCTATAAATTTATTTATTAATTTATTACTAAACTATATAATTTTTATTACAAGAGACTAAGTAAAATAAGAAGTCTAGCTAAAGAAGAAACTAAAAGAAATACTATACTATTAATTAACCTAGAAGTAAGTTAAGAAATAGAATAGATACTAGACTAAAAACTAAGCTAAATACTATACTATAAGTAAAGCTAGACACTATACTGAACCTAAACTCTAAGTTAAACTATAAACTAAAATAAAATCTAAACTAGAATCTAAGCTAGAAGCTAAAATAAAAGGTAATCTAAGAACTAAACTAGACTAGATATAATAGAGTTTTCTAAGTAAAGTAGTAAAGTAAGTAGTAAAGTAATAGAGTAAATAGTAAAGTAAGTAAGAAACTAAAGAGTATACTAAGGAATGTACTGAGAAGTAACTAAAAATATATTATATAAACCTAAAAAGACACTAGAATTAAATAGAAAATCAAACTAACTACTACATATATTATAAGAAGAATTAGGGAGGGGGTTAAGAGGTGGAATGCCTCTTATTTTTAAAAAGAAAATAGAGGGTTTAAGGGGGAGAATCGCCCTTAGAAAGTAAAATATATATTATTACTTAAGTAAAAGAGATTAATAGTTCGAAATAGACTAGAGGCTAGAAAAGAAAATGTACTATAATTTATCTTAAAAACTAAACTAGAAACTAGACTCTAAGCTAAAGTAAAAACTAAACTAAAAACTATTATTTATACTAAGCTAAAAAGTAAGTAAAAGAGTAAGCTAAATATAGATTAAACTAGAGATAAGAGTAAGATATTAGTAAAAAAGTACTCTAGAGATTAGACTAGACAAAAAACTAAAAGTTAACTAAATAGTAAATTTAGGACTAAGCTAAGAGATAAACTAAGAAATAAACTAAGAGATAAACTAAGAGATAGACTAAAAAATAATCTAAGATAGAAAGTAAAAGCCTAACTATACTAAACTCTCTCTATGAATATTCTAAACTATTTTTGTTAAAAAGAAGGGATTAGGTAGGCTAAGGATACTAGTAGGTATAGCTTATTACTCTAAAATAGTATAAACCGCTGCCCTCTAAAATAAGCTAGAGTAGGGTGCTTTATCCTACACCCGCTAAGCTTATTCTAGACTATTCTAATATAACCGCTCGCGGGTAACCCCGCACGGCTTATAGGCTATACCTATTTACTATATCTAGTTATACTATATTGCAACCGCGTTAATTGCGGCCTACTCTATAAGGGTTTATAATAGAAGCTCCCTCCTTTAAGAATATATATCCTGGATATTATAGAATAATCTACTCTAGACTAAATTAGCCTAGAAAACTATAAACAATAACTAGGCTATAATCTTACTATAAAATATTAGAATTCTAGATATTTTATCTAAGATTACTTACTAATCCACGCTAGTAGCGCTAGCGCGGTTTTTAATATATTTACCCCCTAGCTCTATTTTTCTTTTGAATTACTCTAA
The DNA here is from genome assembly GCF_000281105.1 of Coniosporium apollinis CBS 100218. Taxonomy (NCBI): domain Eukaryota; kingdom Fungi; phylum Ascomycota; class Dothideomycetes; genus Coniosporium; species Coniosporium apollinis. Next base: position 18,370 of record NW_006913275.1, read on the forward strand.
TAACACCTAATTTTAGGTGTTATTTACTAAATTAGGTTTAGTTTTCTAGGCCCTTTCTAGGCTATTCTAGCTAGTTCTAGCTTATTCTAACTAGCTACTATAGATACTACTATATTCTAGCTATTTCTAGATTATCTTAACCTAATTATAGCTTCCCTCTACGTAATTACTATAAAGTAGGCTAAGAAGGATGCGCGCTTCTTTATTAATCTATATATTATATACCTTAGCTATACATATAATAATATAGCCTAAAGTCTTATACCCTAGTCCTATTATATACCCTAAAAGGCGGATATCTAGCCTTTTACCTTTCTCTTAGGTGTAATACGCTATATCTACTACTATAATAAGGGTAGAGACTACTTCTAAATAGAATTTAGAATAATTTAGGGCTTTTTAGGCCTTTCTAGCCTTTTCTAGCCTATTTCTAATCTAGCTAGTATTCTAAGTCTATAGAGAAGCTAGTATATAAGGCTACTAAGCTTATTAATAAGACTACTAATCTAGATAATCTAGAGTATATAAGTATATTAAAGGTAGCTCTAGCTGCCGCGGTTCTAGAAAATAAAGTATAGGCTATTCTACCTTATTTTAGCTTATTCTAACTAATTCTAACCTAATTAATTTCTAAGGGTAGTAAAAAGAGCTAAACCGCTAAAAACTCCGATATTTTTTTATACCCTAGAGGAGATATTTAGCGCCCTAGCGTTATAGGTAAGAAGTATATTTATATAAAAGGCGATTCTAGCTCGAATACTAGTACCCCTATTAAGAAAAGTAAGGTATATATATTTCTAGCTCTTTCTAGGCTATTCTAGGCTATTCTAATCTAGACTATTTTAATCTTAGCTAAACTTAGTAAGACTAACTAGGCCGAGACTATCATAGAAGCTATTATTAATACTATTAATTTTTTAAATATAAAGGGTAAGAGTATAGAGGGCACTAAGAAGACTCTATTAGCTAAATTCTAGAAAAATAGAAATAACTTAGCTAGAAAGGATAAGAAGTAACTATTTTAGGCTTTTCTAGATCTTTTTAGGGCTATCTAGTTCTAGGAGTAATAGACTCTCTTTAGTTTAGTAATTCTTTTTTTTTTTATAAGTAGCTAACTTTAGCTTATTTAAGCCCTTTTTAGGCCTTCTAGGGCCTATCCTTAGTCTCTATAGTAAGAACCTTTCTTATTATTCTTTTTATCTTTTTTTTAAATTACTTAAGTCTTTCTTTAACTCTATAATCTATAATCTAGACTTCCACTCTAGACCTAAACTTACCTTATTATTTTCTTTCTTTTTAGAGGTTAGCTATAACTACGCTATATAGGCTTTTCCGGACCTCTATTATCTATATTTAGGTTTCCGATATTTTACTGTTATTTACTCTACCTAACTAGTTTATTCTAGCTCTTTCTAGCCTCTTAGCGCTTATAAGCGCACTATATTCTCTAGTTTATCCGTTTTAGTAGCATCCACTTATTATTAGATAAGCTGTATCCTTTTTACTTTACTAGGTATTTATACCTAGTTTCGGTTTTGCGGTAGTCTACTATTTATTCTATATTATAGTTATCTAGGCCTTTCTAGGCCTCTATAATATAGACTTGGTCTTATTATCTCTCTTCTAGCCTATTTAGAATAAAAGGCTCTAGGAAATATATATAGAATATAGAATAAATATCTAAATCTTTAAGAAGGTCTAGATAGTAGGCTCTTAGGTTAATAATTTCTACTACTATAAAAGAACTAAGCTTCTTACAATCTAGTTTCTTTTTAGGCTGTATTATCTAAATATTTTAAGTATTAAGGTAAACTTAATTATTTACTAAAAAGGAAGCTAGTTTTCGGCCCTAGTTATAGTACTTTACTTAACTTTTTTAGGTCTTCTTAATTCTCTCTACTAGTATTTAGTGGATATTTTGTATCTATACTGCTAGGATCTTAGCTTTAGATACTTCTAACTTAATTTAGGTCTTTTTTAGCTAACTCTCCTACTAGAAGTATCTTCTAGTATTTATAATAAAGAGTATAACCTCTATAAATATATATACGCTATCATTATAGGCAAATTCCGCCTCTAGAAGTAGGTTAGCCTAGTTATCTTACTTATAGTTATAGTATACCTATAGGTACTATTCTAGAGTTTAGTTTTAGCGCTCTATTTAACTATTAGTCTAGAGGTAGAAGGCTATAGAAAGCCTTCTAGATACTTTTAGATAGTAATAGAATATACTCTAAACCCCTAAGTTTAAGATTAGCCCTTTATTAAATATAATAGACCTAGGTACGCTATAATAGCATAGAATCTCCTAGTAAAAGATATCTACTAGCTAGTAGGTAGATATTTCTTCCTATATTAGTATATAGTAGGCTTGCTTTATAAAGCGATTCACTATAATAAGAATACTATTATAGGATTTACTATTTAGCTTACTTTATAGTAGCTTAATAATAAAATCTAGAGTTAGATCCTCCTATAGCCCTAATAGAATAGAAAGAAATAGTAGTATTCTAAACTATATATAGTAGGATAATTTACTTCTTATATAAGCCTTACAAAATCTAATATAGTTCTTTATATAGTTCTAAAGTTAAGGCTAATAGAACTCTCTCTATATAAGTTCTATTATCCGGGCTATACTAAAATAGCCTATTATTAGGTTATTATAGTAAAGCCTTAGTATTTTAAGGTGGATCTTACCTATAGGTATATATACCTTATTTTTAAAGTGTAATATACCTTCTTACTTAGACTATCTCTTTATTTATAAAGGGTACTCTTCTAGGCTTTTCTAAAATATTTCTTATATAATTCTAGCGTGCTTATTCTCTAATAGGCTATCTAGGATTATTTATCTTAGTATAGAACCTTCTACCCCTAGCTATATTATTCCCGCTAGTATTTTCTTAGAGGTATAAAGCTAAGTACTAATTATACTTATTACCACTCTATATATTTTTATTTTAGATTCTTTAGCCCCTTTTAGCTATAGGGTAAAGTCTAGCTACTTCTATAGCTAGTAGAGTATATAACTCCCTACTAGATTATTATCTAGTAGCCTATTCTAGGCCTTCTACTTATAGTTAAGCCTTCTAGAGGCTATATTAGCTAGGTTTATTTTTTCCTAGTAGTGCTTAATATAGAAATTAAAAGTAGTAAGCTATTTTACCTATTTTACTTACCTCTAGAATAGTTTCTTTATAGTTATAAAGGTCTAGAGGTTAGTGTAGTTAAATAGTACCTCTATAGTCTACTGTAGCCCCTCTAGATAGTAGCGCTAGTATTTAAATATAGCTACTATTACGAGTAACTTACTATTATAAGTGTTGTAGTTATACTCTATTAGTAATATTTTATATAAATAGTATACAATTAAATACTATTACTACTTTCTAGATAAATCTAGGTGTTTTTAACTTAGAATACCTAAGATTATATATTTAGAAGCATCCGTCTTAGCTAATATTATTAGGGATAGTTAGAAGTAGACTAGTATAGAAGCTCTTAAAAATTATACCTTTAGATCTTTAAATACCTATACTACGCGCTTATCTAGCTTTAAGGATACTAACTCCTTCTTTCTTTATAAATAACCTCCTTTAGCTACTTCCGGGCCTCTTTTAGTTAGCTTATATAGGGGTGTAGTAATCTTAGAGAATCCCTTTATAAATCGGTGATAATAGTTTATAAAGCTAATAAAGATATATATATCTTTTACCGAGTATAGCTTTAGCTACTTTTAAATAGTTTTTACTTAGTCCGATTTTACCTCTATACTAGTTAAAGTAATAAGGAACTTAAGAAATCCTACTTAATTCTTATAGAAATTGTATTTTATAATATTCGCGTATAATATATACCTCTAGAGCCTTTTTAGGGCTATTTTAATATATTTTTAATATTCTTCTTTTAAGTTAGAGAAGATAAGAATATTATCTAAATAGATAATATAGTATATATCTAATAGATCCGCTAGTATAGTGTTAATATAACTTTAAAATACTACTAGTATATTAGTAAGTCTAAATAGAACTATCTAGTACTTATAATAGCTATATCTAGTCTAAAATACTATTTTCCACTTATCTCTAGACCGAATCTAGATATAGTAGTAGGTATCTCTTAGATCGAGCTTTAAAAATATCTTTACCTAGCCTAGATAATCTAAAGACTCTTAGATTAGAGGTAAAGAGTGATAGTTCTTAATTATTACTATATTTAAACTCTAATAGTCTATATAAAGGCGTAACCTACTAATTTTTTTTATATATAAATAGAATTAGTGCTCTAGTAGGCGAGGTAGAGAGTTATATCCACCTTCTTACTAAGTGCTTTTTAATATAATTTTTTAGCACTAGGATCTCTACCTTAGAAAGAGTGTATAGAGGCTTAAAAGAGGGCTATTTACCCTCTTCTAGATCGATTCTTAGCTTATATAGTCTATACTCTAGTAGTATCGCCGTATCTTCTACTAAGAAGATATTATTATAGTCTATATATTTAGATAGGAATTAAATACCTTAATTTAGGCCTTTCTAGTCCACTCTAGATACGTATAGGGTATATATATTAGAGATATTATCTTATAAGTATATATAGAACTAGCATAGCCTATTAATCTTAATATTAGGCTAGTTTCACTATCTTAAGCTCCTCTTAAAGCTAAGTGTCTTCCTTTAATAGTCTATATATAGATTCAAGACCTCTAGTTAAGGTATACTAAGAATAATATTAAACCTAATAATATCGCCTATAATAAACGTGTGTATTCTACTTTATTTTAATTCTTTCTAGTTCTTAATAGTATAGGGCGCCTCGCATGTCCCTAGAATTTATAAAAGCTACCTATTAAGGGTCTTAAAGTCCTAGATCTATATATAGTCGACCCTAATACCGCACTTCTTTACTAGTATATAGATTATAAAATTACCTTCCGCTCCTTTATTAATAAGAACTCTAGCGGTCTAGCCTTCTTGCCTACTATATATTTAAATTAGCACTAATATAAGGCGGCTGCCTAGCTCCTCTTAGGCTATTAAAAGCTCCGCCCTTTTTTACTATTTTAGAGTATATAAGACTTAGCTAGCTAGATATAGAGCTAGCTATCTAGAGCCTAGGCTTTTAACTCTTAGAACTTTTACCTATAGTCTTTCTTCTAGTGCTTAATCTTATTATAATTCTAATAGGCTTCCTTTAAGAAGTTCTTTTTTTAGCTCTCTCTTTTTTACTAGCCTAACTTTAACCTTTAGGTGTCCTTAGACCTTTCTATTTCTTACTTTTATTTACCCTACTACTTTAAGTTACTAGAGGTAGGCACGCCTAGTATAGCCTCTACTATCTTACTTTAGTTAGTTTTAGACTAATCTACGCTAGTATAGATTTTAATCTATTAATACTATTAATTTATATCTACCTCTAAGTCTATAAGGAAGATATACTAGTGCCTAAGTAGGGTTAACCTCTTCTATAGCTCTAGGTTTAGAGCTAAGAAGAAGTTATTAATATACCTTCTATTATAGTCTATAGCGAGGTTTTTCTTGCTATAATTAGCCTATTAGAGCTTTAGGTAATTCAAGAGGATTATTAGGTCTTAATAGGCTTATTTTACGTGCTTAATCTATAAGATTGCCCTTTACTCTCTTTTATAGGTATTACCTATTAAATCTAGTATATAGGTTTTTAATACTATCTAGATTATTTTAAAAAGACCTAAAGCGGCCTTATAATACTTTTAGGTCTCGTATTAAGCGGGACCTAGATATTATTTTATAAATACTATCTTAGTCTTCTCTATTAGGAAGCTTATAGAGTATAAGATATAGCGTTTATATACTTAGATCTAAAGATTCTATTACTACCTACTTTTACTCTTAAACTTTAGTAGGTATTCTAGGCGTAGTAGCTATATAGTATATATCTTCTATAGTAGTACTATCTATAGCGGTGTGCTTAGATTTAGAATAGTATAAACTAGAATAAGTATATATAGCTCTAATAGAGCTATAGACTCTTTTAGCACTATATTTAAGGGGATTCTCCCTATAAGCACCTTTTATAGGTGCTTAAGTTTTACCTTCTTCTTCTATACCTTAATCTCTATTTAAGCTCTCTAGATCTAATAGTCTAATTTCTTTACTTTCTAGCCTAATTTAGGTTTAGAATATCCAGAAGGTAGAGTTAAGATAATTATATTAAATACTCTAGCTCTTTACTTCTCTAGTAATATTCTACTTATATCTATAGAAGTTTTCTAGAAGTCTATTATTAATTAGCGGTCTTAAGAGACTTTTAGTATAGCTATCTTACTAGTAGCCTTATAGTATCTTAGGGTAGGGGTTTGTATATTAAAAAGAGGGGACTAGGTAGGCTAAGAATACTAGTAGATATAGCTTATTATTCTAAAATAGCACGAACCACTACCCTCTAAGGTAAGCTAGAGTAGAATACTTTATTCTACACCCACTAAGCCTATTCTAGGCTATTCTAATATAATTGCTTATAGGTAACTCTGTATAGCTTATAGGCTATATCTATCTACTATACCTAGTTATGCTATATTGCAACCGTATTAATCGCGGTCTACCCTATAAGGGTTTATAATAGATTTAGTATGAAATAGATATGCCTATATTATAAAATAGCGCTCGGTATAGGGTTTATTTAGGGCTAGTAGAGTTACTAAGCCTATCTCTATTATCCGCACTATCTCTAATAATAGTAGATAATAGAAATAATAGAGAATACTAGCACTACTATCTATAATATTCCTAAAAAGAGTAAATAATAGAGATAATAGGGACTATAGGTATAGTTTAAGTATATAGATAGTAAGAGTTTCTCTTATAGAAACCTTATACTTAACTTAATATAAGAATCTTATATTCTTATAATAAATCTAATTATTACTAAGTAATATTAATCTATTATTATTATATCTTACTCTATCTCCTAATACTTTAATTAGTATTATACTATACTCTAGTATCTACTATTATTATCTAGAGATAGCAGCGCGTTATAATCTAGTATACTTTAATAATATAGTATTCTTAATATAGACTTTCACCCTAGAATTACCTATATTATATAATCTTTCTAATATAGCTCTTTTTAGTAGATATATCTATATAATATATTTTTCTAAAAATTACTTTTTCTAGGAACTATCTTTTCTTAGGAATAATATTCTAGGAAAAGCTTAGAATTATAATATACTAATTTTCTAAGTATCTAAAGAGTTTCTATATATAGTCTATCGTAAAAGATAGCTTAGATAAGTTCACTTTAGTCTAAAGTTTTTAGATACATTAGTAGAGTCTAATATTTTGGAATACAAACTAAGAATTATTCGAATTCTTTCTATGTTTATAATTCGACTTGGAAATAGTATATAATATAGAGTGTAGTTTCTAAATATGCTGCGGAGAAGCGGAATCGTAAGCGGAATGTCACTAGAAGCAATTACTGAAAAGCTCTGCTGTTGAGAGTAACAATATATAGTATTCAGATAGGTAATCTAGAGTCTTGGTGCTTAGGGTACACGAGTTCGACATTTCCAGGCGGGCCGGGTACCTGTCAGCCGGATGTAGCAGAGCACGACGCTTTGTCCAGCGAGATCGTCGCATCGTTGCGCAGCAGGGGCGGGCTGTCCCGTTGCATGCTTGGCATGTCAGCAAGTTGCAGCTGCCGATGCAGCGCTAGACTAGGGTAATTGTCGTCGCCCTATGATCTGCTCCTAACTATGATCAATCCCTGAAAGCGCGATGGGTGCTCCTGGAAGTACAAAGCGACAGGAGCTATATAGTGTATCTAGTGGCGGCGTTTTGCAGGACGGTGCGGGGGAAGGGAGGTTACGGCAGAGGAGTATGTGTGGGAGAGGGATGGGGATGAGGAGCCGGATTACAAGGATTCCATGTGTGAAGTGCGATTTTCTGGGTGAGATCCCGAGAGCCGCAGTGAATAGCACGGATAGGTTCATGCAACCTGGTGACAGGCGCGTGCGCCGATATTGGCAGAGATCGTCACTCCACTACCTACCGTTATATTTACCTACGTGGGTGCACCTTCGAAACTTTCCCTCTTCTTAGTCTTATTTATTTGGCCTCTGCTTTCGCTTTGGATTCCATGCAGAAAGGTCGTAAGGTGTTGTAGCCATCACAATGTCATTCTTCGCTCCCCCTCCCAAGCCGCAGACACCTCTGGGCTACCACCGCATCCTGTCCCCCACAGCAGCCGTCAAAGTCTCCCCGATAGTCTTGGGCGGCATAAGCATCGGCAGCTCATGGAGCGAGCTCTTTGGCCAGAATGAAGACCCCTTCGCCCTTCTCGACAGCTACTTCTCCCTCGGCGGCAACTTCATCGACACATCCAACACTTACAATTCCGAGGATTCGGAAAGGCTTATCGGCGAATGGATGGAGAAGCGTGAAAACCGGGATCAGATGGTTATCGCGACAAAGTACTCGGCCGGCTATCGGGCGTACAATCGGGAGAAGGAGCCACTGCAGAGTAATTTCACGGGGAACTCGGTGAAGAGCATGCATGTCTCCGTTAGAGACAGTTTGAAGAAACTGAGGACAGACTACATCGATATTCTTTACGTACATTGGTGAGTTTAGCGGGATGATTTTGGTGGTGGAGACGGGACACATCGCGCGCTGACGAACTTAGGTGGGATTTCGCAACTTCAGTCGAAGAGGTGATGACGCATTTGCATGCCTTTGTTATGGCCAGGCAAGTTTTGTACCTTGGGGTATCTGATACTCCTGCTTGGGTTGTTGTCAAAGCGAACGAATGTACGCCGTAAATCCGTCTCTCCAGACTGCTTATGGCCAGTGTTGATTTCGCAGTACAGTCGCCCGCAAAAACGGATTCACGCCCTTCTCCATCTACCAGGGCCGGTGGAACGCCGCATTCAGGGACATGGAAGCTGAAATTATCCCCATGTGCGAGGACCAGGGGCTGGCGATTGTACCTTGGGCGGCCCTGGGCGGTGGTCAGTTGATGTCGGCCGAGCAGAGGAAGCAGAAGGAGCAGGATCCCGGAGCTCGTAAACCCCGCGGGTTAACTGAGAATGATGTTAAGATTTCCGAGGTGTTGGAGCAGATTGCTAGGACTAAGAGCACAACGCTACAGGCTGTAGTATGTCCCACGGTCGGCTCCGAAGCTTTGTTATCGGTCGCTGACAGCCATTTCAACAGGCTCTAGCTTACCTGTTTCACCAATCAACTTACGTCTTCCCTATTGTTGGTGTCCAGACTGTCGAACACGTCAAAGCGATGCCCGACGCGTTACGCATCAAACTCTCAAGAGAGGATATCGACGCGATCCAGAAGGCTGTGCCCTTCAATCCCCTCTTCCCGGTGAACTTCCTTTTCAATTTTAGAGGTGACCAGGACTACAACCTCAGTCTCACTGCGGCGAACAGCCAGCAGTATCAGATGGCTGCGTGGATCGATGCACCCCCGAAACAGCCGGTAAGTGAGCCGTGTTGACTGCCCTTCGAACTCAAGGCTTCACTGACACTTCGAAAGCCTTACGAACCTCAAGTTGAGATGGAACAGTAGGGGGGTTCCGGTTTGCAGCCGAGCCGAGAACAAGTGCCCTGACTGAGGGCGGCGGTGGCATCATTGAACACGTTGCGAAGACGCAGGCTACAAGTATTTGCGACTGTTAACACTTTCTATGATTCGATTGACAGTGCTAGCTCTCCTTTATAACTTGCTCCAAAGTCTTCACATATTCCTCCACCTCTTTAGCACCCTGCAGCGTAAAATCTCTCCTCTTTCCCTCAATAACGACATATGGCACCGCGTCAACACCATTGCCAGCTTGTTCCCTTATCAGCATCTTAACGTCTTGAAGCCCCTCGTACTCATCTTCAATGAAAGCCCTTGCTTCCGCATCCGATATGCCCGCATCCGCCGTCGCCTTGAGTAGCGTCTCCGCCGACGAAGGATGTTTCTCGTTTTCGAAATACTGGCTGTACAATGCTGATTCAAGGGTCGTCAACAGCCGCAGGAGACTGATGTAGGTGGGCGGACCAAGACGTACAGTCCACGACCTTCTCCGCAACCTCCTCCTCCTTCTCTTCCTGAAAATGCTGAATAACGCGATGCGCATCCAACGTATTCGCCACCGTGCCGCCAAACCTAAACGCGATGCCCTCGTCCTTCCCATACGCGCCCATGAGCGCCATGTACATCTTCATTTTCTCGTCTGAGTCGCCGTACTTCGACCTAGCCACCACAGCTCCCGTCAGCATATTCCGTCAGCAACGAAGGCGTGTTAGGTAAAGATAAGGATTGGCCACGGTTGCTTGGCTGACTTTGCTTGATGAATCTCCGACCTTTTATACCACTCGTACTTGTCTTCGCCCTCTTTTGAGGCCTCGGGGTAGAGCTGGTACGGAAAGAACTTGATGTGGAATTTCACGGGGCTGTCGGGATGGGAGGAGCGGACTTGGGAGAGGGCGCGGGAGAGGCGGCGGCGGGCGAGGTAGGTCCTGTGGGCGTGCAGGTTAATTGGTGAGATGTGGTTCGAGAGGGATGGGAGGGAAGGACCAGGGACATATTGTGTCGAGGGTAAAGGAGATTTGCGAGTCGTAGGGCATTATGATAAGGGTTGGGCCTGGGTCGTGCTTGGGGTGGAAAGATTGCGGGAAGCAGGGTGGACTTTCGCAATACGATAAAGGCAGTCGAGACTTGAAGTTTGGATATGCTACAAGAAGTCTGGATGCCGCAATTGCAAGAGAATTTTAAATCCTCGGAACGTTCTTCCCGCTGGCCCGCATCCAAATTCCAAGTCGTCATGCGGGGTCCAGCGATCTCACCCCGCGCTGGTGGCTGCGCTAGGATCGGCCCTGGCGCCTGGGTTCCAGCGTGTCGGTTAAGGTTGCTGGCCGCTGCCCAGGTGATTTCACAACAGCGAACGAGAGGGAAGATACAGAGTATCATCAGATTATGAATAGTAAGCACCCAACACAGCCTCTTACAGAACCCGGTTAGCCGATTGATCTATCAGTGGAGCCGACCTGCCTCTAATGCTCGAGCCGTGCAACATGCATGACAAGATGGATGTGGATGCAGAGTGTTAGAAAGCCGCCGATTATGCCCTCATGGCAAGTAAAAATGTGTGCACGCCGGAAGAGATGTTATGAATTCAGCCGAACGTAGTTTCCTGTAAAAGTCAGTTCAATAACGCAGCCTAGTGACGGCAACCGGAGGAACGACATACCTGGGAATTGCCCTTGCCGTCCGTTTACCCTTCCGGTCCACCACTCGTTCTCGTTCTGTGTCCTTTGGATTATCTCTATGACATCACCTGTGGTAAAGCTGAGATCCCCTTCCGCTTGCGCCTCGTAGTCGTAGAGCGCGGTCACAGTCTCAGGCGCCGGCACTCCACTCAACCTCGACGGTTTCGGTTTCGGCGGCGGCGGAGCTGCACCCTTTGCTTTCGCTGCAGCACCCCATGAGCTGCCAGTGCTGTTTGCCCGGCTGACCCCTGATGCCGGCGTGAGGAGACCGGCGTGTGACGGGCCAGCGTGAGTACCGCCTGGACTGTACGGTGGCGGCGCATCGTCTGATCCAACGGTAGACCGGCGAGCCGACGGACCGGCGGTTATTGCTTTTTGCGCGGGACCACCTGTGATAGCCTTGGGCGCATATTTCGACACTCCTTTTCTCACACCTCCTGTGGTTTTGAAGTGCGTGATAGTGAGCGCCTCGACCTGCTCCTGGATATTCCCTCTCTTGGCCTCGAATGCGGCCTCGATGTCAAGAGTAAGATCAAAGTAGCCGATGTCTATGCTTTGCATCTTCTCGTGGAGGGTGTAGAAGACGTTAAGCTGCATGTAGTAGAAGGACTGGAATAGCGGCCGGATGAACTCGCGTTCGAGGGCGAAGAGCTTCGGTAGCTCGTCTTTGAGGAGGTCGTTGAAGTAGTTGTACTCCTGCGTCGCTTGCTCGACGTCGTTCTCGGCCTTGTATAATGCCTTCTCATCCTTGAGCGTCTTGTCTTTCTTATCCTGCAGCTTCTTTAGCGCTAATCTGTGTCGATCGTAGTCAAGCTGCTTGTGTTCTCGCTTGAGCGCCGTTTTTCGCACGACTTTGATGATTTCGAGCAGCTCGTCTGCCGGCTTGATCACTCGGCTCTCTATCATCTCCAGTTCCGGTTGTAGTGTCGCTTGCAGATCGCGCACGATGGCCTCGTACTCCTCGCAAGCACGGATTCCTTCGGGGTTTCCCTCGTCGATAAAAGAATCCGGATCCGAGACTCGCCCGGAGATGGGCTTGTATATTTCGGCGCATGCCTTCGAGAACTCGATCTGATGCGTGAGCATGCCTGCGAACTATGAGACGGGCGCGATACACAGCGCGTGCCTGTCGGGATACCAACCATTGATGGCTTCGAAATACCTGCCGAGCGTTAATGGACATTAATGCGTGGAGCGGCGGGCGCTGTGCGTACTTTTGTGACTCTTCGTGTAGTTTCTTCGTTTCCGTTTCTAGCTCCTGAAAGCGTCTTTCCGCATCGATGTAGACCGCATCTTTCGTGATCTCGCCCTGCGAAACCCCTCTCCGTCAGCCAAGCTCCCCCCGCCGCCCTTGACCGTGCGTCTTCGTTTGAATGTAGCGTGGTTAGAGAAGTGCGCCGACACTCACAACGTTGAAGCGCTGCTTCACAGTCTGGGGCGCCCTGTAATAGAGTAAGCGGGCGTCTCTGCCGATGCGCACGGCAAATCCGGAGCCTGACCTGACGACGCTTTTCTGGAAGCCTTTCCAGCTCATCGTCTCGCTTCAGATTCCAGAATGCTCTTGAAGGAGGTACTGTAGGCGCTGCCTCCGCTAGAATCGGGGGAGGAGGAGGTGGAGGTAGTCTTGCGGCCGCGTTTGGCGGCGCTCGGCGCTCGGTGGATCAGTGTTTAGAGAGTCCACTGTCTTGGGCCGTCGTCATAGGATGTGGCTTAGCGGAAACGTCTATGCCGCGCAATCGGGTAGGGTGACTGGGAGGAAGCGCGCAGGTTGATGGAAGCCTGAAGAGCTCTCACAGCGTACCGGAATGTGTTCGGAAGGCTCGGAGATGTGTATCGACGACGGTCTCTGTACAGATTCCAAGTGCTCCATGTGACGGCGTTCTTGACGGTAACGGTAACTTAAGTTATGTATCATGGGCTGCCGCAGGAGTCGCAGGGATCGCAGGGATCGCAGGGATCGCAGGGATCGCAGGAGTCGCAGGGATCTCATCGGGCTAAGCTCGGTATTTGCCGGATGAGCTAATGCTAATGGGCCTCGTCTCATTTTATCAGATGCAGCCTCTCGCTGCTCATACTAGTAGCATCCTCACTCACTCCACAACCCTATCCCGCCATTAACTTCGAAATGTCCAATATTGCACCCGCAGCAGCGAGGCAGGCCCTCAGAGCGTGCTCCAGGAGAGCCGCGACCTCTTCGAGCAGCGCAATCCGCCCTTCTTCTCTCGTCGCCACGCCGCTCGCCTTCCGCGGCCATGGACGACGCAATTATGTATCAGAGACCAAGCCTGCCCAGGCTACTGTCGACACAACGATCAAGGCCGACCAGCGAGCATTCCTGCAAGAGACTGGAAAGAAGCCGGAAGACGTTCAGATGCCGACGACAGGAATTGGTGCAGACGCCATGATGAGCCCTGCCGCAGGTGGGCTACTTTGATCTCTAACCATGCATCGCACCCGCTGACGGTGACAGGCATACTTAAGCAGGCGACCGTAATGGACGGTGGCACTCGACCCATCTACCTCGATATGCAAGCTACGACCCCAATGGATCCGCGCGTCCTGGATGCCATGCTCCCGTTCTATACGGGCTTATATGGCAACCCTCACTCGCGGACGCATGCATACGGCTGGGAGACGGAAAAGGCTGTTGAGCAGGCTCGAGCGCATATCGCTGAGCTGATAGGTGCCGACCCAAAGGAAATCATCTTCACCAGCGGGGCCACTGAAAGCAACAACATGAGCATCAAAGGCGTCGCGCGCTTCTTCAAGCGCTCTGGCAAGAAGAGACACATCATCACGTGCCAAACAGAACACAAGTGCGTCCTCGACAGCTGCCGGCATCTTCAGGACGAAGGCTTCGATGTAACGTATCTTCCGGTCCAGAGCACCGGCCTGATTGACATGGAAGAATTGGAAAAGGCGATGCGCCCTGACACTGCACTTGTCAGCATCATGACCGTCAACAACGAGATTGGTGTGGTGCAGCCGGTGGAGGAGATCGGAAGACTGTGTCGATCGAAGAAAATTTTCTTCCATACCGATGGCGCCCAAGCCGTCGGAAAGATTCCCATCGACGTCAACAAGCTGAACATAGACTTGATGTCTATCTCGGCGCACAAAATCTACGGACCGAAGGGCATGGGCGCCTGCTACGTCAGGAGGAGGCCGAGGGTCAGACTTGACCCGATTATCAGTGGAGGCGGCCAGGAAAGAGGCTTGAGGAGCGGTACCTTGGCGCCGCCTCTCGCCATCGGCTTCGGCGAAGCTGCGAGAATTGCCAAGGAAGAGATGCCGGTAAGCATGAGATTCTGCCCCCCCACACTCTATATGTCCGAATGATTATATGCTTTATACATGCATGGCTTTCTGAGCGCTTGGGGAGAGCTACGGCTGCTTCGGCGACCGTACCTCAAGAGCGATGCTGTGACACAGCAGGGGTTATGATATGGACATAGTTGCTTGCGCCTGATCGTATCAAGCTACCGCAGACGGATTGGGCTAACAATCTCGCAGTATGACACGAAGCGCATTACCGCACTCTCTGAGCGGCTCAAGGATGGACTGCTCTCCATGGAGCACACCTCGCTAAACGGTGACCCTACAAGACACTACCCAGGCTGCGTCAATGTATCCTTCGCTTACGTCGAGGGCGAATCGCTCCTCATGGCCCTCAAGGACATTGCGCTGTCATCTGGTAGCGCATGTACTTCGGCCTCGCTCGAGCCCAGCTACGTCCTCCGAGCGCTTGGCAACAGCGATGAGAGTGCCCACAGCAGCATCCGCTTTGGCATTGGGCGCTTCACTTCAGAAGCCGAGATTGACTACGTGCTCAAGGCTGTCAGAGAGCGGGTGACGTTCTTGAGGGAACTGAGCCCGTTGTGGGAGCTGGTGCAGGAGGGCGTGGATCTCAACACGATTGAGTGGAGTCAGCATTGAGCGGCATGCACTGAGCATTCAATCGCAATGCTGTGAGAGACGAAAAGGGGGTGAACTGGCGACGTGGCGTTGTGGGTCTGTGTTTCTATCGCAGATCTTTGGCAGCGGTCTTTGCATCGAACGACTCTCATGTTGTATATTATCTAGTTTGGCGGCGGTCATGGTGCGAGAGTTGACGGGACTCATGTCAATGCTTTACTTGGCTTCATTCGTCGCCGACCCAAAATATAGGACTGTGGTGGCTGTTCAAATATCATATTGCGTGAAACCAGAACATGATAATGTCACAAGGATGTCAGAGACCTGACGCGAACTCAACAATCACCGCCGTCCATTTGAGCGACGTCACCTAAGGCAGCCTGGATATCTTCGTCAATGGTATCAGTCTGGTAGGGTGAGCTAGTGAGTATGGCACACGCCGTAATCCGCAACCGAACAACCTTAGCATCATGTCTGTAGTGCCTGATAAGGTCCTGAACTGGCTCTACAGCGTCCTCACCAGCGTAAGGGCTTCCAACTAGCAGACTGCAATCCTATGTCTTCGTGCTAACCCACGGCGCTGCAGGAATACCGCGATGTGAACCGCACATATTCCGACGCGGCCGACGCGCTCTCCCAGTACCCTTCCCTCACCCCCAGAACAGAGGTCTACAGTACGGCACGCCGGCACACGTGGTCGTCCAACTCCACGGAACTCATACTGAAACACCTCTTCTCTCGCAGCATACGAAAATGGCTCCTCTGCCCTCCTACTCCACCTTACGGGCACGCTTCCTGTCCAGTTCCGAGGCACCCTCTATCGCTTTCCTATCGCGCTATGGATACCGCACGCATACCCTCATGAGCCGCCGATGGCGTACGTGACCCCGGCTCAGGACATGGCTGTAAGGCCGGGACAGAATCATGTGGGCGGCGATGGGAGGGTGTATCATCCGTACTTGGCGAATTGGGGGAAATTCTGGGATGTGAGTATAAACTTCAGCAGAGGCGACGAATACTACCTACTGAGCGTCTCCCACCGGGATTCCCTCGATGAGGAAAGCTGGCACATGAGTTGGGCTGGCCTCTGAGCTTGGGGGGTCTACTCCGCCTCCTAGACTGCTGATTTTCTTGTAGAGATCTTCTATATCCGACTTCCTTACTATCCTTCAAGGCGTCTTCGCAAAGGAGCCACCGGTAGCATCAAAGAATCAACAACAGCAATACGCGCCGCAGTCCAGCACCGTGCATGCCGCGCCACCGGTTCCGCCGCCCCCAGAAGAGTTGCGCAGTTCAGTTCGGCCACCCCAGACAGGCTCTCCCATTCAAAGGGCAACTCCAGTGCCGCCCCCAAAGCCTTTGAAGCCGCATGAAGCTTCCTCAGGCATCCGAAATGGCCCTGGTCAGCAGCGATTGCATGCACCACCTCCTGTACCGCCGTTGCCGCCTGGCGTCGGCACACCGCATGGTCAAAGAATTAGTGCTTCTGGGTGGCACGAAGCACAACTACCGCAACACCTGCCACAGCGACAAGCCAGCCTTGAGATGCGCCCGCCGCCGCCGTTACCGCCTCCGCAGACACCATCTGCACGCTTCCCTCAGATCCCTAGTAGTGCGGGCAGCCCTGTTCCTCCAGGTGTGCGGCCACCAGGTTCCGCTCCACGGTATCAAAACACCCTGCCCCCGCCTCAACCACCCTCGGGATACGCGCCGTTACGGCCACCGTCCCAACTTAGCCGTCCTCCAGCGAACCAGATTCCACAGCAACCGGCCCAACCCGTCTACCACCACCAACTCCAACATCCCCAATACATCGGACCACCCGCACAACAGCAGCTACCTAAAGCCAAAGTCCTCCACCCTATCCCCGACCTCCTCTCCTCCCCCCTCGACGTGACCCTGCCCTCACAAACCGGTCCCAGTATTCCCCTCCCCCTCCCCCCCGTGCCCCCCAACCCCGAAAAAGATGCCCTCCTCACCGCACTCTCCACGTCCCTCGTCTCCCAAATACGCAGGACGGTAGAAGAGAATAACTCCGCCCTCCCCGCGCTCCAAGCCCAACACTCCGCCCTCCTAGCCGCAACCTCGCGGCTCCAGTCCGAGCTCTCCCAGCTGCAGCAGCTCGACGCAGCGTTGGCGTCTAATGAAAAGATACTGAGAGAGGCGATGAGAGAGGCTGATCGGGTGATGGAGGATGCGCGGAACAGGAAGGTGCCGGATGTGGATGAGGTGCTTGTTGCGGGGCATGTGGTGGGCAATCAGCTGTACAGTCTCGTGGCGGAGGAGAAGGCGTGTGCGGATGCGGTGGTGTGTTTGGGGAGAGGGTTGGATAGGGGGGTTGTGGGGGTTGAGGGGTTTGTCAAGGTGGGTGAATCTTTCTGTTTGGAAGTAGTGGGGGGTGGGTAAACGGATAGTGGGTGGTGAATGTGGTGCTGATACTGGGTGTAGCAATGCAGAGCCGTTGCGAGAGAACAGTTCTTGAAGAAGATGCTTATCAAGAAGATCGAGAGGGGTATGGGGTTAGATGGGGTGTAGGAAGGGCAATTGGAAGCCGTGGTGCAAGGCGTGCATAGGCGGAGAGTCGAATGAGTAAGTTGTACAGTCGAACAATTGCGTGATGAGCTCTACTTTGGGGAGCAGGAGGTTGGCCGCCGTGCGTAGATTACACTGCTACGGAACGCCGGCTCACGTACCTTGATCACTGGGAGACGGTTTCAAAAACTTCCAGTTTACAGAAAAGCTTGGGGTCTTGGGGTCGGACTGTCTTCGTGCATTTCTCCCTGAGTTTTTCTTCGGTGTCTCAATCGCTGGTTTCCACACCACTAACATCGAATCTCGCATCCTGACGGTTGCTGGATCAAAAGAAGCAGAGAGTAAAAAATCCTGTACGGATTTGCGTCAGGAACGTCACGGAATACATGGCACAATTTGACAGATATTGATAGTCTTCCACTCATCCATCTCCGATTCCAGGCTGGTAGCTTGGCAGCGCTGACAGAGCAATGCAGCAGTAACCGCACAGAGTACCGCCTCGACAGCTCCACGTCGTCGCTTCTCCTACTGGCAGATCTCTTGCAAATATAGTACTAGAACGCACTTAGATCTTCACTAATGTTAAAATCCCCGAGTGTCGTGGCTTGCGCTTCGACAGTCCTTGATCAAAGGGGGGCTGCGACGTTGTCCGGCCCGTGACGCTTGGAGAGGTTCTCAGGACGGGGGAAGCTGGTGCATGCTCTGCTCTTGACAAGACGGTGCGTTTCCTCAACTCGTTCAGGGCATCCGAGGTGGAAAGCTTGCAGCTAGGCGCAACGGGAATCTCATGCCGGGAGGGGTGTAGAGCGGAACCGGCTTGACCAGCGCGCTGAGTCAAGACGTCAGTAGGTGTGCCTAGTACAGCCATGTCTGTTCGATCGTAACCCCTTGGTAGACTTTCCTCCTGACAGATCTTATCGTGTTGGAACTGGTGGCTCGACGAGTTTAAGATAAGGCAATCGCCGTCTAATTTGTCGTGTGACTCGTGTCCTACATCGGAAACGGCGTATTAGTATTGCAATCGCCCCAATATAGAAGTGTGAATGTGTTTGAGTGTGTGGGTTATGGACAGACACCATGTACAGTAGTGCCGTCGAAAAAGGTACTCCTAAATGAGATCGGACTCGTACCGAGCCTTGACGGAGCTTTATTTAAAGCCATCGCCGTCTTCTTATTCCAGAAAGGCTAGAACGAAAACCCCGGATATCAAGAAGCTAACAGGAAAGCCCAGATGCTTGGACAGCTGCTCACATCACCGTGCAGCAACCTAGCCTCTTCAGCAACCTCGGCAAGACCTTCTTGACAACCTGCTCAATCTCGTCGTTCTGGCCATGTTGCTGCTGATGACCGCCATGAGGCTGTCCGCCATGTTGCTGTCCACCGTGTTGCTGCTGTCCGTGA
The DNA here is from genome assembly GCF_000281105.1 of Coniosporium apollinis CBS 100218. Classification (NCBI taxonomy): domain Eukaryota; kingdom Fungi; phylum Ascomycota; class Dothideomycetes; genus Coniosporium; species Coniosporium apollinis. The sequence continues at coordinate 37,472 of NW_006913275.1, forward strand.
TGTTGCTGTCCGTGGTACTGCTGCTGCCCCGGATATCCTCCTTCGCCGCCGTGCTGGTAGCCGCTGCCGTACTGCGCGTTCGGCATGTGCGCTGGACCTCCCTGGAGGTTTACGTATATACGCCCCGCATTCTCCTCTGTCGCGTATTGCAAGCCTAGCTCGCGGCACACTTGCTCGACGCGCGGTTTGAGCTTTTGGACGTGGTTGTAGCTGTGGTTCCCCTTCCCCACAATTCTGCATCACAGGATACCATCAGCAAGTGGTGGTGAGACCAAGGAAGCAGTAACACAAAGTGGACTCCATACACATGCAAATGCGTCTGTCCCGTAGATTGCGCATATCGAATCCTCTGCTCCAGTATATCCTCGGCCTCCTCGACAAACTGCCCATGCAGATCAATCGTGTCCCCATCCACCCTTCCCACCGCATTGTTCTCCCGGAAGATATAATCGCTCGCTTGCTTGTTATACTGGTCCGCCAGCCGCGCATGCCTCTTGCCCTCCTCGGATAGCTCGTGCGCTTCTGCGCCGTCGCCGCGCTGGTAGGCTTGGTGGGCGCGGTCGAAGCAGGATTGCTTCTTGCCGTTCTCGGTGCGCGCGAGGGCGCGCAGGCGGTCGTATTCGGCTTCTGCGGAGGAGGATTGGGCGTGGTTGAAGGCTGGGAGGGGGTTAGCTGATGCGGCGAGGATTTGGGGGGGGGGGGGGGGGGGGGGGGGGGTTTCGAAGGCTGACCTCTGCCTCCTATTTGTGTGAGAGGATAAGACAT